>NC_047029.1:3305772-3355522 GCF_902652985.1 Pecten maximus | reverse complement strand
CTGCCATGCGGCACTGCCAGTAACCACTAGCTAGATCTAAAGTAGAGAACCACTTGGCCCCTGCAAGCGCGTCTAATGCATCATCAATTCTAGGGAGTGGGTATGCATCTTTCTTTGTGACTGCATTTAGTTTCCTGTAGTCGATACAGAAACGAATACTACCATCTTTCTTGGTAACCAGCACAACAGGTGCCGCCCAAGGACTAGTACTTGGCTCTACAACACCCTGTTTAAGCATGTTATCTAACTCCCGCTCAACTACAATTGTACCTCTTTTTGTGAGGGTGAAATTCTACGGGGATGCATTTTAATTGGGGTAGCACCCTGTGTATCAATGCAGTGTTCTGTAATATCTGTTTGACCTAACTTCCCATCAGGACCTGCAAATATATCCTGATAGTCCGACAATAGATTTTCTATTTCCACTTTCTGTAACTCTGTTAACTGATCAGAGGTCCTCTCCAGGACTTGTACTAGATGTGGAGGGAGTTTACTAGTGTGTTTATCCTCATCCATCACCTCTACCTGATGTACTGTATCCACTGGCTGTACTTTACATATGAATGTATTCTCATGTATTTTAATATCAGAACGGGTAAGATTCAGAACAGATAATGTGAACTTCTTCCCTTTCTGAGGAGAGATAAGTGTCCTGGCTAACAGTAAACCCTGACTGGTCAACAACTGAGCTGGTTCAACTAACCCTAATTCTCCCTCAATATCACCATCTAAATACCCAGAGAAATAACATTCTGAGTTACTGGGAATAGAAAGAGTTTCAGACATTCTTATATGTGCACACTTAGGATCTACCTTTGACCCCTGACTCAACTGCACTACTTAACTACCTAAACTCAGGGTCGTCTTACCAAAATTCAACTTCCCTTCATGACTAGTTAGGAAATCGATACCTACTATACCTTGAAGTCCCTCAAGCTTAGCAACAATAGCTACCTGTCTAAACGTGGTCTTCCCAAACCCAAACTCAAAAGTTGCTTTTCCAAAAACCTGGAGACGATTGCCCGATGCAGTCAAAAGTTTAAGATTTGAACTAGACAACGGTGGCTTACTATCTCCCGACATTTCCTGGTACATATCTACACCAACTATGGTGACAGAGGAACCTGAGTCTATCAAAAACCTAACATCAGACTTTCCAACATTAACAGTTGCAAATAGACTAGGCTGAACCATACTCAAAATAACTGTAGGCCCTGTCTTCTGACAATTCTCCTCAGAAACAGGGGCTGTAACTCTGGGCCCGAGTTCAGCCCGTTCTAATTTCCCTGGGCCTGATTTCCATTATTGTTCAGACTGTCTTTCTTGGGACATGTATAACTCATATGGCCTGTTTCCCCACAACTATAGCACTTCCTCTGTGGCACAGGGACATAGTTTTTGCTAGAACCCTTGCGCTGAGACATTCTTTTATTTAACTGCTCAAATTGCTCCAAGATAAGGGCTGCTAAGTCTTTCTCAGCTGTACCATTGGTTGATTGTTTGGTACTGTTTACAGCGTGTACAAAGGCAGGAGCCTCAGGGTTGAGGTCATGGGGTTTCCTATTCTGTGTCTGTCTATTACTGACAGCTTCAAACTCTATTGCTGCACTTACAGCTTGATCTAGACTACTGGGGTGACAAAACTGTACATGTTTCCCCAACTCAAAATTGCAAACACCATCTACAAACTGATCCACAGTGTCACTCTCCAACTGTGCAGCATCTTTAAAAGGAAAAGCCTTTCTAGCTAACATTCTCAACCTTTCCCCGTAGTCAACGAGTGATTCCCCTGCCCCTCTGGACCTATTCCTAAACTCAGATTTGTATGCTGACTCCCTACCAGGTGGATCAAACCTCCTAAGTAAAGCATTCTTTACAGCAATATAACTGGACATTTGTCCAACTGTGAGTTCTGACAGAATGCGCTGAGCAGGACCTCTCAAACACATAACTAGTTGTTGGGCCTTCTCTAAATCATCCCACCCATTCCAGTTAGAAATATGTTCAAACTGGATAATAAAATCCTGAAAACTATGTTTCCCCTCAAATGTTTGCGGGCTCTTTTCCTTACGCCGTGCCTGTGAAAAGCTTGGGGCTATATGTGTACCGAAGTTTGGAGTATTTGTGTACCCAACCCCCCTTCCCTCACTAACAGGGTTAACAGGACAACCTAAGTCCACAGGGACCTCAGAATGCCTAGCATTTATGTCATTACAAAAATGTGTACCTGAATATTGTCCACTCAATATATTTCCTACTGGAGTACTTGTCCCTAACTCTCCTGGTTGTATCTCAAATGAAACTGGCCTACTGTTCAGCGCCCTATTCAGCCACGTATCAGCCGGCGTGCATGTGTTTATGTCCATGCTATGCTGTATCGGGGCCTGTGGAGTACACGGGGTCATCGGGGTCAAAGAGAATGCATGCATTTCCGGTGCACGTGCGCTCGCTTCCTCATCGTCTCGAAAGTTAATGAGATTATGACATTGCTCATTCGCCTGTGTTTCGACCCCTATGCTATCCATAAAAGGATTACTATTACGCCGCATTCTAGGAATGTACCCGGCAGTAGATGTAATGTGCCTAGGGCCCACGTGAGACAGGTACGTGTTAGTAACAGTGGACACTGTTTGTGTAACCGGCATGACTGGAGCAGGCAGTCTTGGGCCAGACAACCTAGTCGGAGCAACAAATGTACCCCCAAAAGTATTAGACATAATGAATTCAAAATATCCAAATGCTATATAGAAACGGATTACTCAGGTTGTTATCACGGCACCATTTTGTAATAGGACTGTGTAACCACCTATAAGGTACAGTAATAGTTCTTCAACCCAGGTTCGGTATTTGACCTAAGGTTCCGTTGGAATATAGTGATAATATAAGAACAAACACAAGGAATTTGGTACAGGGTGGTTTATTGCACCCGCAGATGCAGATAAATATGAATTGTAATGCCGTCAGAACAATGGAAGGTACAATAATACTGAAATATATACAAAATGACATCGCTACCGCTGGTTAACGCTATATCCACATGGACAACTAAAGTTCGGGAATACAGACCCCCCAACCCCACAGACGAAGTAACATAGAAAGTAGTAGAGAGAAGGATGAGCCTACCAGCAGGTCAGTGCTATGCAGACTGCCGAACAATCGAAACCCCGGGACTTAATTAAATACCAGTTACACAATAGAGAAGGAACAGCCAATCAGAATCCCCGTTACTGTTACTAAAATGAAAGTAAAGGAAGTGAGTCTAGAGAAATGCCCGGATGACGATGAAACCCAGCGGTAGTAAACAAAGCTTATAACAAGGTAACATTTGATGAATTAACTACATTTTAACTCAACAATGACATGAAACTATACACTTACACTCTCAGACTTATACACGACCGGTCATTCATTCAGAAACATCACTCCTTCCACATATGTATCATGGAATCCTATATGCTACGTTGCATCTGGAAGTAAATTGAATTGGAATTCAATTGGAAACTCTATAACAGTCTCTTATACAATGTTTTTGAGGTCAGTTTTTTAATTGAATGCTTATTAATCTATGCATACAGTAAATGTTTATATTATTATTACTGTTACTATAAACTGAACATTTAGGCTGTAAAATACTGATATTTAACATCACTAAACATGCTTGTTCATTATATGTGTTTGTAAATTTCTTTTTATTACTGTTGTGTTATTTGTTATATAGTCGTTTGTAAAATCCCGAACGGCTTGTGTTAGCATGTATTACATGTTGTATATATGTACGGACTGATCCGTTCATTGAAGAGTGTCTAGCATGAGTTTTTTAATCACTAACAAGTTGTGTCACTTTAATAAATATCGCAGCTTTCTATAACAAGTACAAGTTAATGTATTGGTGGTTATGACTGGTCTTTGCAGTGTGTTTTGTCTGCTCTCGAATTTGACAATAAAAAAATACTATTTGCTTTTAACTTGTAATACTATAATACTGTATATTGCCATTCTATATCATATGCACAGACAAAGTGTTCGAGCGTTCACGTAGCTGACTACAATACTCGGTGGTTACACAAGTAATCTTGCCAGGTCTCCTTCGATCTGAAAACACAGCTAAGATGGCAGAGGATCCATACACAACCTTGGCACTCAACATTTATTTCATATTCACTTCTTTGCTGTGCCACTTGAATCCAGGTATGTATAAGTTCACACTGTTTTTCATTATAAACAAAAGTAATCAGACATTTAACATGTATGTAACTTTAATAGCACTTGTCGTGGAAGGGAACCGCTGTGGGTAGATCTTAATGTAGAAGGAAATCCGTAGTTGGGTAGGTGATACTTATATGTTTCAGGTAAGATCGGTAAAAGACGAGTGTTCTATCAGCTACATCACCAAATTAATAACTAAATATTCTAGTCTCGTCATTTCTACTAAAATAGAATTAAATGAAAATAATACAATAGTATATGTATGTATACTTGTGTGTGTAGATATTATATATAATAGTACATGTGTGTGTAGATATTAAACATAATAGTACATATGTGTGGATACATTACATGATTGTAAATGTGTGTGTAGATATAGTGCATACTAGTACAGTGTGTGTAGATATAGTGCATAATAGTACATGTGTGTGTGTAGATAGAGTACGTCATAATAGTACATGTGTGTGGATATAGTACATAATAGTAAATGTGTGTGTAGATATAGTACATAATAGTACGTTTGTAAATATAATACATACATATAGAACATGTGTGATAAAGTAAATAATAGTAGATGTGTGTATATATGATACATAACAATTACATGATTGTATATATACAAATGTAGTACAAAATAGTACATGGTTGTAGATATAGTACATAAGAGTACATATGTGTAGATATAGTACATAATAGTACGTTTGTAAATATAATACATACATATAGAACATGTGCGATAAAGTAAATAATAGTAGATGTGTGTATATATGATACATAAAAATTACATAATTGTATATATACAAATGTAGTACAAAATAGTACATGGTTGCAGATATAGTACATAAGAGTACATATGTGTAGATATAGTAAATAACAGTACATATGTACATGTGTAGATATAGTACAAAATAGTCCATGTGTGTCGATATACATATTGTAGTACATAATAGTATATATGTGTGTAGATACATCATATGTATAATATATAATAGTACATGTGTGTGTAGATAGAGTACATAATAGTTCATGTGTGTAGATATAGTATCGAAATACAGTACATGTACAAATGTATAAATGATATGTTTTGCCGGCGTTATACTATGAAGACGATCAATGATTGTAAATAAGGACCCCGCACGTTGTGTATACTTAAGACACTGACATCATCAGTAGCGATGAACATATGTTCATCAATCAATATCAGTTTAACTCAAATTTCGAAATATTGATTTTTTTCTGTTATAAACTGTTTGAAAACATTTGGAAACTTCGTATTGATGTGTACTGCAGTTATTTATTAATTCTGATAACGCTGACAATATGAGACTAGATACAGACGCCAGCATGGTTTTATTACAGGAGTGACATACGTTAAAGGAAGAGTAACAATTGCATTGATAAGTGCAAAAATGGCATCTCCCACCGAGACTTCATTTATGTTGACATTGTACATTTTTGCACTCATTAATCTACATTAATTCTTAAATATGCGCCTAACATAGGTAAAATAAGGATTTGTTATACATGTATTTACACTTTCTTATATTAACGTCTGTTTTTCTTTATCAATAATTTCTATGAATATTCATAAAATGGAATAGTGTTTCCGTTACGTTGATTAAAAAGGCGTAACAATTACGTTATGTGCTCTAGACTGCATCTGTGTGCTCAGATTAATATTGGGAGACTGCTGCGTCAAATGTATTTATTAAATACCAAATATAAACTCACCGTCTTTGCATAATGCAAGGATATGCATTCGGGAATTAATTTTGGGAATTAGAATGCCCATCGCAGACAGGTCTAACCGTTGATGACTAGACTTATATATCATTGGATGAAGCACTGATGTTAATGAAGACTTAATCTAGTTCTACTACCAGGGTGGTTTGGGAGCCAATATCATGTTATAAATAACTTCAGATCGGCCTGTTGAGACTATTGTGGTTGATGTCACATTAGTACCATTTGTTGTAATGCTATAGATCAAGAATTAAAAGGGGAGCGAGAGCAGATAGAAAAAATACATGTTATTGTCTAACTACTATGAATTAAACACTATTTTGTCATAAACAACAGGGAAAACTGACATAAATCGAAAACGTTATTTTAAATAAAATCCTTATAAAACCGAGACAAAACAGGAAAACAATCTTGATTTACATAGATAACCAGGGCCCAGTTGTTCAAAAAGTGATAAGGCTAATCACAATTTAACAACAATTTTAAAAATCCTGATTAAATCTAAGGATGCTTGACCGTTACTTTTAACTATTAATTATAATACACCAGTAATACACATGTAGCTTATACAATGACATGTATATGTGAATACTACAAAATACTTTCTGATAAAACTAATATCACAAAAGTTTATGTAACTATAGCACTCATCAGTCTCTTCCTACGTGCCTATTCAAAGGGATATACATCCACAGATTTTGAAATAAAGGAGAAATGAGATTTTCACTAATCAAGTGATTAAGCTAATCACCCTTTGCACAACTGGGCCCTGGGAGGTAAGACTATGTGTTTCAAGAGGGTAAGCGGCTTCTGTTTCATCGAAGGCATTCACAGTAAAAATCTAGGTCAAATCAATGACAACTGCCATACAAATCAAGGCCAAATCAACGACACCCACAATACATATCTAGATGAAATCAACGACACCCACAATACAAATCTAGGTGAAATCAACGACACCCACAATACAAATCTAGGTCAAATCAACGACACCCGCCATATAAATCTAGGTGAAATCAATGACACAAGCCATACAATTCTAGTTCAAATCAACGACATCCGCCATACAAATTTAGGTCAAATCAACGACACCCGCCATACAAAAATAGGTGAAATTGACGACACACCGCCATACCAATCTAGGTCAAATCAACGACATCCGCCATACAATTCTAGGTCAAATCAACGACATCCGCCATACAAATCTAGGTGAAATCAATGACACATGCCATACAAATCTAGGTCAAATCAACGACACACCGCCATACAAATCTAGGTCAAATCCGGTTTAAGTCACAATCTCAAAATTAGAACAAGTGCGGTGACAATGGAGAACCACTAGGCATATCAACAAACACTAAACATGCCTGACATCATATCGTAGATGGAAATAGTATATTTCTTAATGAGATAATTATGTCGGCCAAAAAACTTTCCCGTGTCCTCATCAAGCTGCATCAAAGAGAGGAATGTATCAAGTACCGTCTGGGGCCGATTTAGGCCTCGATAGTACTGACAACTTAAATTCAAATTCATTTCCTGTCGTAGCAGTACTGTGATGAAATTTATAATATACATGTATGTACAATTTGCATCCATGTATGTATAATATAATAGACAATAGCCACTATCATGATGTCAAGGTATCGAACCGACCATTTCTGCTCTTTATAGGAAGTTGGATGTGGCGCAGTGGTATAAGCTGCGAGTATTTCTGGCATGGCGATTGCGTGCCGTAGATCGAGAGGCTCGTTCAGGGCACGAGTCATCAAGTTGTTCCCTTCGTAATTTGTGTTACTATGATTTATATCAACGTTGAGCTTTATATTTGAAGGCACTATTTACCATTGAAATTTTGTTGTCATAATAAATTATATTATTACTGGTAATGCATATAGTATATGCCGTGCAATGAATAATCTTCTATGACTTGTTAATAGTACTAGATAATGTAAAACGATGCATTTTTTAATTTACTGGTAGGGCTAATCAACGTGTGAAATAACACTCTTCCTGGTGTGACATAACAGAAAAAAACTGTTCTCTCCGAGATCACGGTGCTTGTCACAAAGTAAAACAAGTGGACCCTATCTGGAATGCGGACGAAAATGAAGACTATTTAAACATTTCTTTTTAAGATGGGAATTTCCACATCAATTTAAACATTATCAGGGGGAAAGTGTCCACATCAATTCAAACAGTGTCAGAAGGAAAATGTTCACATCAATTTAAACAGTGTCAGAGGGAAAGTGTCCACATCAATTCATCAGAGGGAAAGTGTCCACATCAATTCATCAGAGGGAAAGTGTCCACATCAATTTAAACAGTGTCAGAGGGAACGTGTCCACATCAATTCATCAGAGGGAAAGTGTCCACAACAATTCATCAGAGGGAAAGTGTCCACATCAATTCATCAGAGGGAAAGTGTCCACATCAATTCAAACAGTGTCAGAGGGAAAGTGTCCACATCAATTCAAACCGTGTCAGAGGGAAAGTGTTCACATCATTCAAACATTATCAGGGGGAAAGTGTCCACATCAATTCAAACATTGTCAGAGGGAAAGTGTCCACATCAATTCGTCAGCGAAAAAGTGTCCACATAAATTCATCAGAGGGAAAGTGTCCACATCAATTCATCAGAGGGAAAGTGTCCACATCAATTCGTCAGAGGGAAAGTGTCCACATCATTCAAAAAGTGTCAGAGGGAAAGTGTCCACATCAATTCATCAGAGGGAAAGTGTCCACATCAATTCATCAGAGGGAAAGTGTCCACATCAATTCATCAGAGGGAAAGTGTCCACATCAATTCATCAGAGGGAAAGTGTCCACATCAATTCATCAGAGGGAAAGTGTCCACATCAATTCGTCAGGGGGAAAGCGTCCGCATCAATTCATCAGAGGGAAAGTGTCCACAACAATTCATCAGAGGGAAAGTGTCCACATCAATTCATCAGAGGGAAAGTGTCCATATCAATTCATCAGAGGGAAAGTGTCCACATCAATTCGTCAGAGGGAAAGTGTCCACATCAATTCGTCAGAGGGAAAGTGTCCACATCAATTCATCAGAGGGAAAGTGTCCACATCAATTCATCAGAAGGAAAGTGTCCACATCAATTCATCAGGGGGAAAGCGTCCGCATCAATTCATCAGAGGGAAACACTGCATGAAAACCCGCGTTTAATGAAATAGTTATTTTCAGTAAACCTCATTAAACTTTTAAAGTTTAAGTTTTATATTGGTTTAATGAAAATTAAATTCTAGATTTACGAAAAGTTTTATATTTTTGTAAACTCCAGATTTAAGCACCAGTAAATGCTAAGTAAACTCCATTCATGGTACAATCCTAAGTTTATGAACATATTTTCACACAAGACACAACACGTCAACATATTTTCACTAAATGACGAAACACGTCGTAAAAAACAACATATTTTCACAAGGTGACAAAACACGTCAACATATTTTCTTCGTGTGACAAAACACGTCTTTCAACAAAGGATACCATGCCCTATGTCTGCATGACTTGCTATTATAAAGTAAAAGATAAATTCAACGAAAATAACTTTATTACAACCTTCCGTGTATAAATATTTAAAATTCTTCCAAAAGGACAAATGAAAAGGACTTTGTTTCTAACTTGATCATATGCATTAGCACACACTGCAAAGAATTCTTTGTACAGACATTAATTGGGATTCACTCCTTACATCAATTTCTCTAATTTACAAATGACAGCTGAATCCCTCTTCTCTCCCCCTCCCCTCCCTTATATATCCCACCTATACGAGCCAGGCGCGTATTTGTAACGTAATGTCAACATTTACAAAATAACTATAATTTAACGTTTATCAATTCAAAAACATGTACTTCAATTATCTTTACTTAAAATTGAATAAGTTTCTCATTACTTATTTAGATAATAAATCAAAACTGTAAATTAATATAAAGTTTTGGCGGCTTTCTTCTACTTCCGGCGGTTACATATGTGTACAGTTAAACATTGCCTAGATTATACACACAAGTGGTCAGTCAATTGAAATACTACAAACTGGTGTGACTATGTGAGATTATTATAGGTGAAAAACCTTCAAGTATGTCGGATAATCCATCGTTTCTATCTGGGTCGACGAACCGATTTATTTTCCGCCGAATTTGAGGAAAAAGTGATTTTTCTCATGATCATGTTGTGGATAGTTTATCGGAAGATGAGGAGATGTACATGCCGCCAATCAATCGTCGAGATTTAAATATATGACAACGTCTTACCGTAGTCCAGGTCTCTCCGAAAGGATTCGAGTAAATGAAATACGAAATCGCAGACTTACAAAAATGGTACAGTAGATATAAACAATAAAACTCCGGCAGGATCTTCATCGAGATCCACACATGTATATGTGCGCACTCATGTTGGTCAAGCAGCGCGCCAGGGAGTGGACAAAGCAGCAGCAGGAAGGAAACGCCGGATCGGATTACGCCTGATGTAAGTGTACTAGTGTAAACATTACCAGTATACATGTACTATAGATAATTAGTCTGAAGTCAATAAAACCGTGTGGTCAACGACCTACATTTGGTTTAACATTCAGTTTATAGAAAAACTTTAAAAAAAAATAATTTAACCAATGAAACTAGAGAATATATACTCAGTATATAAATACAGGTATTGCATGGAATAAATGACAGAAACACGCTGATAGGTTAATTAACCAGTCTGTTATTTGATATCGATTTCACTTTCAACTAGTAACCGTTCCGTATGACTTCTATTGGCTGTTTGATCCCTGTAGAATACCATCCCATGTCTCCTGAATTAGTAGTGTTTTAGTGATTGTAATAACATGTTTGTTTTATTTGAAAATTGAGAGCTTGTTTTTGTACTTCAAGTTTGATAAGTTAAAAGAAAGAGGATATATCTGAATAATAATTGATATCGCATATGCATATGTATATTAATACAGCAATGCATTACATATATTGGTGACGGTTAAAGTTTATACAAGTTCATTCCTTTATTTCAGAAACTCACAACAAGGGAAGCTGCTTGCTTGAAGTAGGCAACATAGAACGAAGGGGAAAAATTAGAAAGTAGAAATGATGTCTTCAGAATATGAGGACGAATCAGACAAAGACAGCCTTTCCAATATCAATGTCCTACCACGAAGGAGCGATGAAATAGATAAGATCATTACGGAACTAGACAAAAAACTGAAAAGTTCTAAAAGACAACAGTATAAACGACAGAAGTGTCCAGCAGAAAATGTCCGGATTAATACGATTACTTGAGATTGACAATAAAACAGTAACGGAATGGTATAGCAAGAAAATTGAGTGTCTAGTTTAAAGAGATAAACTTAATGGCAAGATTAAATTTGCATTGAGTTTACTGGAATTTACATTCAGTTTACTGGAATTTACATTGAGTTTCCTGGAATTTACGTTGAGTTTAGTGGAACTTACATTGAGTTTACTGGAATTTGCATTGAATTTACTAGATATTATAGGGAGTGTATCGAAATTTACAGCGAGTTTGCTGGAATTTACATTAGGTTTACTGAAAGTTACATTGAGTTTCCTGGAATTTACAGCGAGTTTAGTGGAATTTACAGCGAGTTTGCTGGAATTTACATTAGGTTTACTGAAATTTACATTGATTTTCCTGGAATTTACATTGAGTTTAGTGGAATTTACAGCGAGTTTGCTGGAATTTACATTAGGTTTACTGAAATTTACATTGAGTTTAGTGGAATTTACAGCGAGTTTGCTGGAATTTACATGAGGTTTACTGAAATTTACATTGAGTTTCCTGGAATTTACGTTGAGTTTAGTGGAATTTACAGCGAGTTTGCTGGAATTTACATGAGGTTTACTGAAATTTACATTGAGTTTCCTGGAATTTACGTTGAGTTTAGTGGAATTTACCGCGAGTTTGCTGGAATTTACATTAGTTTTACTGAAATTTACATTGAGTTTCCTGAAATAAAAATTGAGTTTACGAGAATTTTGCGTGGTTTACTTTATTCTAAAATCTGACGTTTACTTGCAGTTTAAGAGGTCAACAAAACGTCATTAAATGGCGGAGTTTACCAAGATCGAAAACGGCTACAAAACTAGACTTAAACTTCAAGTTTAGGGGAATTTAATTTGGAATGAAACCCTATTAAACGACTGGTTTAATTGAGTTTAGTTCAGGTTTCCTTCCTAATTAAACTCACTATTTCATGCAGTGAAAGTGTCCACAACAATTCATCAGAGGGAAAGTGTCCACATCAATTCATCAGAGGGAAAGTGTCCACATCAATTCGTCAGAGGGAAAGTGTCCACATCAATTCATCAGAGGGAAAGTGTCCACATCAATTCATCAGAGGGAAAGTGTCCACATCAATTCATCAGAAGGAAAGTGTCCACATCAATTCATCAGGGGGAAAGCGTCCGCATCAATTCATCAGAGGGAAAGTGTCCACAACAATTCATCAGAGGGAAAGTGTCCACATCAATTCATCAGAGGGAAAGTGTCCACATCAATTCGTCACAGGGAAAGTGTCCACATCAATTCATCAGAGGGAAAGTGTCCACATCAATTCATCAGAAGGAAAGTGTCCACATCAATTCACCAGGGGGAAAGCGTCCGCATCAATTCATCAGAGGGAAAGTGTCCACAACAATTCATCAGAGGGAAAGTGTCCACATCAATTCGTCAGTGGGAAAGTGTCCACATCAATTCATCAGAAGGAAAGTGTCCACATCAATTCATAAGGGGGAAAGTGTCCGCATCAAGTCATCAGGGGGAAAGCGTCCGCATCAATTCATCAGAGGGAAAGTGTCCACAACAATTCATCAGAGGGAAAGTGTCCACAACAATTCATCAGGGGGAAAGTGTCCACATCAATTCATCAGAGGGAAAGTGTTCACATCAATTCATCAGAGAGAAAGTGTCCACATCAATTTAAACAGTGTCAGAGGGAAAGTGTCCACATCAATTTAAACAGTGTCAGAGAGAAAGTGTCCACATCAATTTAAACAGTGTCAGAGAGAAAGTGTCCACATCATTCAAACAGTGTCAAAGGGAACGTGTCCACATCAATTCATCAGAAGGAAAGTGTCCACATCAATTCATCAGAGGGAAAGTGTCCACATCAATTCATCAGAGGGAAAGTGTCCACATCAATTCATCAGAGGGAAAGGGTCCACATCATTCAAACAGTGTTAGAGGAAAGTGTCCACATCAATTCATCAGAGGAATAGTGTCCATATCATTCAAACAGTTTCAGAGGGAATGTGTCCACATCAAATTCATCAGAGGGAAAGTGTTCAAATCAAATTCATCAGAGGGAAAGTGTCCACATCAATTCATCAGAGGGAAAGTGTCCACATCAATTCATCAGAGGGAAAGTGTCCACATCAATTCACACAGTATCAGAGGGAATGTGTCCACTTCAAATTCAAAAAGTGTCAGAGGGAAAGTGTCCACATCAATTTAAACAGTGTCAGAGAGAAAGTGTCCACATCAAATTCATCAGAGGGAAAGTGTCCACATCAATTTAAACAGTGTCAGAGAGAAAGTGTCCACATCAAATTCATCAGAGGGAAAGTGTCCACATCAATATAAACAGTGTCAGAGGGAAAGTGTCCACATCAATTCATCAGAAGGAAAGTGTCCACATCAATTTAAACAGTGTCAGAGGGAAAGTGTCCACATCAATTCATCAGAGGGAAAGTGTCCACATCAATTCATCAGAGGGAAAATGTCCACATCAATTCATCAAAGGGAAAGTGTCCACATCAATTCATCAGAGGGAAAGTGACCACATCATTCAAACAGTGTCAGAGGGAAAGTGTCCACATCAATTCATCAGAGGGAAAGTGTCCACATCAATTCAAACAGTATCAGAGGGAAAGTGTCCACATCAATTCATCAGAGGGAAAGTGTCCACATCAATTCATCAGAGGGAAAGTGTCCACATCAATTCACACAGTATCAGTGGGAATGTGTCCACTTCAAATTCAAAAAGTGTCAGAGGGAAAGTGTCCACATCAATTGAAACAGTGTCAGAGAGAAGTGTCCACATCAAATTCATCAGAGGGAAAGTGTCCACATCAATTCATCAGAAGGAAAGTGTCCACATCAATATAAACAGTGTCAGAGGGAAAGTGTCCACATCAATTCATCAGAGGAATAGTGTCCACATCACTCAAACAGTTTAAGAGGGAATGTGTCCACATCAAATTCATCAGAGGGAAAGTGTCCACATCAATTCATCAGAGGGAAAGGGTCCACATCATTCAAACAGTGTTAGAGGAAAGTGTCCACATCAATTCATCAGAGGAATAGTGTCCATATCATTCAAACAGTTTCAGAGGGAATGTGTCCACATCAAATTCATCAGAGGGAAAGTGTTCAAATCAAATTCATCAGAGGGAAAGTGTCCACATCAATTCACACAGTGTCAGAAGGAAAATGTTCACATCAATTTAAACAGTGTCAGAGGGAAAGTGTCCACATCAATTCATCAGAGGGAAAGTGTCCACATCAATTCATCAGAGGGAAAGTGTCCACATCAATTTAAACAGTGTCAGAGGGAACGTGTCCACATCAATTCATCAGAGGGAAAGTGTCCACAACAATTCATCAGAGGGAAAGTGTCCACATCAATTCATCAGAGGAATAGTGTCCATATCATTCAAACAGTTTCAGAGGGAATGTGTCCACATCAAATTCATCAGAGGGAAAGTGTCCACATCAAATTCATCAGACGGAATGTGTCAACATCAATTCATCAGAGGGAAAGTGTCCACATCAATTCATCAGACGAAATGTGTCCACATCAATTCATCAGAGGGAAAGTGTCCACATCAATTCATCAGAGGGAAAGTGTCCACATCAATTTAAACAGTGTCAGAGGGAAAGTGTCCACATCATTTCATCAGAGAGAAAGTGTCCACATCAATTCATCAGGAGAGAAAGTGTCCACATCAATTCAAACAGTATCAGAGGGAAAGTGTTCACATCATTTCATCAGAGAGAAAGTGTCGACATCAATTCATCAGAGAGAAAGTGTCCACATCAATTCATCAGAGGGAAAGTGTCCACATCAATTCATCAGAGGGAAAGTGTCCACATCATTCAAACAGTATCAGAGGGAAAGTGACTTTATGACCCAGTACCACGAGGTGATAGTGTCCGTAGCACAGGATAATTTATCGTGATTTTGTAAAATATCTTAGGTCATGGTTAGAAGTATATTTTTAATCTGCTGTTATATAGTCAAGCAATGCTGAGACTGTTAACGTTGAAAGAGAGAGAATACTCATTTTTATTTAACTCACCCAAGTTATGTTTCCTGTTAATATTGCTTGACATGCTATGAATAGGCGGACTTCCATTCAAGTCAAGTCAAGCTAGTTTGATCATTACTGCGATAAGTTAGGCGAGGTATTATGAAACGGGTTTCACAGTCTAAATCCTTTTAAAGTTTTTGTCTAATAAGTTTTGTCTATTTTTTCTGAAGGGATTGCTACGACAGAAGTGTATGCAAAGGGCGGTGAAATCAGAGGAGTAGGAGATCTGGCTATATTCCCTACGCCAGTACTGTCGGATTACGAGAAATCTTACTGTAGGTATACGACCGTATACAAAATGTATCTATGGCCGTATTGTCTGAATAATAGACATTTCAGTATCTACGATGTTATGTTATGTCTAAATAATGAAAATTATACAAGATTTAATTACGATGGTAAAGTCTAAATACTAGACATAGTGCAGATTAATTTTTCTCTTACCCTGGACAGGGATATTCGCAGTTTTCCGGGGTGAGATTTTCTTATCTCACCCTAGGGAAAAGACAATGTACACATGCTCTTTGAACGTGCTCTTGTTTAGTGGGGCCGCGGTGGCCGAGTGGTTAAGTTGTACCGACACTTTAACACTAGCCCTCCACCTCTGGGTTGCGAGTTCGAAACCTACGTGGGGCAGTTGCCAGGTACTGACTGTAGGCCGGTGATTTTTCTCCGGGTACTCCGGCTTTCCTCCACCTCCAAAACCTGGCACGTCCTTAAATGACCCTGGCTGTTAATAGGACGTTAAACAAAAACAAACCAAGCTCTCGTTCACGGTAGGGTGACGTCAATATCACCTGACCAGGAACGCAGTTTGAATGTTAAATATCAGTATTATTCACAAAAGAAATTAAAATAAGTATTAATTTTCAGAGTTAACTAACTGTTTGGTGTTCTTTTTGACAAGCTAATCGGAACTACATATATATTTTGTATGAAATCAACATCGTAAAGGTGTAAAGCATCTGCTGCAGCCTTATCACAACTGTCATCCGCCGTCCATGTGTTGTTGTTTACATACGTCTCACTAGATTGTAAAACAGGGTAAGAGAAAAATAATCATTCATCCCTTTTTGGGATGAGATAGGGGGATATCAACCCTCGGGGAGATTATTAAGTTTTACAATCTCCCCCATCGGGTTGAGAAAAGGGGTGAAAGATTCTACTTCTCTCATATGCTATTTTCGGTTCGTTTTCTTCGTGCAGTATCTTTCGCTCTTCCTAAATACAAAAAAACCTGTTCCTCTATAACTGATATTTTTTCATGAAATGAAGAAATACTAGGTATCTCCTAAACTAATTTGGTTCGATAATAACTGATCAAATAGAGAAATGGTGATACGGGCAATGCTAGTGAATCAGTGATTTGATTTCAAATCGATAGATAAAAAAGACAATGTAGCATGGATAATAATGCGATATTCGCTTAACTGTCCAGAACACTGTTATTTCTGTAATTATCAACTGCTAAATAAGTTTTGAGGGGTTCAGGTCGGTAGATACGTGAATCAGCACGGACACTAGAGCTTTCCTATTAACCCCCCTTCCCCCTCCCACACCTTATTGATATCGTTATATATTTACATTTCCACTGTGTGTTCTCTATATGAAGGTACTAACAAAATTAGCGTTCATTCCTAGGTGAACAATTAACCTGCCGCGTAGGTGCCAACGTCAACATTGAGAATGCAGAAGTGTGAATATAAAATCGCGTTTGATTACACATGAAATAATGTTTTATCAACTTTAAAACTTGTTAATAATTGTAAAATTGAAGACAACATTTCAATATTTTTCTTTCATGATGATTAAAATAATGAATTTGTGTGGAACTATATTTTGTGTACTTGTGTACTTGATTACCTTTCCCGCCAAATTGGAACTATCTGTTACGCTGTTACATCGATCATTCAGCTGTTTCGTCACTACGTATAACGAACGTAGAATACTGTTTCTTATGATTTTTTTTCAAAGATTACGTTTAAAAAATAGTTTTGAAATATAAATATAAGAAATAATTGTTATTTTTTGTTGTTCACTGGTGTATGAACGGCATTTTTTGACAGATGCGTCATATTGTTTCATCAACACGCGTATGCCGTTCATACACCAGTGAACAACAAAAAAGTAACAATTATTTCTTAAGTACACGGCTATATGTTACCCAGGTTTACCTGATGATTGTCATACGTAGGTTTATATTACAATGGCCCTTTGTTAACTGTCATCGTCCGTGTTTATTTAACTAGCTATACGTAGTTAACACAAGGTAAGTCACACGAAGACTTCTAAACCCTAGATTCGATGGACATTTATGTATCAACGTCACAAATAGCCATGTTGCTTACAAATGTATCGAGATTTTATGAACTGTTAAACACGCAAACAAGACAATATGACGCATTTATGAGGACATCGAGTAGTGCTGTATTTATCACGTTTGATAATTTAATGTCATGAATTATTGACATTTTCCCGGCGTTTTGTATCCTTTTTTTCATTTTTCAGGGCAGGGGTCCACTGTGGTACCAAATAATTATACAGATGCAGTAATGAGTTCTGTCGCTTTGGTGGCAATCTCGCCGTCTCCCAGCATTTCGCATGATAATTTCGTCACTTCCTTAGAATGTGACGTCACAAGAGTGAATGCTGTGGCATGTCTGAAGGTGTTCCCATTAACTCCGAAGTCACGGTACGAGAGAATGTATTGTATGTCAAATGACGTCATTAGGAAGAAAACAAACAACAAACACACATGTAACTGCGAGACGTGTACACCGGATGTACATTGCTGGATGTCCTGTCAGGCACTGGCAGAATTCGGCGCGGCTCCGGACCCGGACTGTTTCTGTACACCCCACTCAGGAGGTGACGGAGAGGGTCCTATTCCATCTTGGTGTAATAGCCCACAGGGTCAAACGGAGTTCTTCACAGAATGTCACAGCCCCTTACTGAACTATTCTTGTAAACTGTATAAGACTTTCTTTGAAAATGCTTTCAGCCTCACTCGCGAACATTATGCGGTTTGGAAGTCGTTTTCATGCAAAGGTGCAACGACTGAAAAGTTGCTGATATCGTGCCTCAGTAAGGCTCTCGTCGTAATTGTGAATAATACATCGGTTTCTTGCGCTGATCCCCTTAAGGACATCACTTCCTGCTTGATATCTTTTCGGAAAGAGCTTGATACATCTTCCAAACCAATTTGTCAAGAGGCGGTTAAACGTTGGGACGACATGTCTCCAAATAACTTTCAGTTATCTAAAGATGATTTCGAAAAGGAATTTACACCAGCACGACCGAAGATCTATGAATGTTTGAGAGTTTTATAGTAGATTCCAACATGGGTCTGCGTCATAATATCATACATTGTCTTATTATATAATTCATTTTACATTCTAACATGCTTCTATACATATGCTTTAATCATCATTGGTGCCAATGCATACTAGTCATAAACCAATCAGTGTTATATCAATTCAAGTTCACCGCATCAGAAAATCATTTCCGATTTGGTCAGGCCAGACTTTCTGCCCCGGTTTAACATTTAAGCAATCTCAGTAATTTTCCTGATATTTCATTCATAACGTGATGTCGTCTACAACTTGTTTTTGCTTTTCCTCTTATGTTAAATATATGTTTCAATTTAATATGATTTAGCATTATTTTTTCAGCTCTGAAAAATCATGTATCGAATTAGACATCTTGATTTTGAGGAGTATTCAGTGAACGAGATATTATTTTTGAACATTATCTGTTTTTCTATACGCAATGACAATGGCAACCATCAAGCAAAGATACACCAGGTGATAATGCGACAAAAGCTGATGATCTACCCCGGTATAAAGTTGATAAAGGAAAACTCATGAGATACAGAAAACAACTGAAAGCGATTTCATTTCAGAATATTTTATTGTACCTTATTGAAGGTTTTTAACAAAAAATGTTCCAATTATGCAAATTCAACAATGTAGAACAAAAGAAAAATATTAAAAGTTTACAGAAACAAAACATCATCTGACACATCCTCAATATTAAAGTTGGCGGGAAGATGTGGACTTCAGATGAATTCACACTATCATATCCACTGACAGCATGTATCACTTAGTGACATTTATGATATATCGGATATACATATTGATGCAGGAAGAAACTTTCCTTGTTCCACTGTTTATGATGTCTTTATATTTCATACAATGTGCCATGACGTCACCAACATGATGATAGATGGAGGATCTGAGTGTGACTACGGTCCGCGGTATCATTTGATTTACTTCGTTTGTCCAAGGAAAAGTATTCCTTTATCATGATTCGTACATTTAAACGATCCAGTATCCTGATTATTATACCTGACGTCTAACCATGACCCCGGGATAATGCTGACGGTATTTCGCTGGATTCAGTTGTTGGCTTGTTGCAGTTAATTTTTCATTGTTAACATTTCATCTCGGTTCCAGTTCCAGTCTGACAACTTCAACTTATAATAGACTGGTCTACCTACAGATATCTGGACTTGTCCGGACTCCATACCAATATTTGAACTTTTTTTCAATCTACTATAGCAGTGACGTTCTTTGTTTGCTTTGTTAGCATAGTTTTCATGGTTTACTCTATAACTGAAATCACATGGTATAATACATTATTGTACACAACATAGTGATATTGCAAGTTAAAAATGTATATATATGTATATATAACAAAGCTGAGTATTACCAAAACAGATTTACCATTTATCATGTTACTTGTATTATTTTTGAATGACAAGCTTGATGGGTTTCAGAATGATAATCTGCATTTGATCTACTGTATCAAATGTAATCATTCTTGGGTTCATAGTTGAATACTGTATAGTATCTTGTATAGGTGCAAAGTGTATTTTATATGATTATTGTATTTTAACATTTGTATGTGCCTTAAGTTTGGATTACTTGAATATTGTAGAAGTCATAAATAATTACTAAAGTTTAATACAATTCTTGTTAAATTACTGAAATTAATATCATTTTAAATGCAGCTTAATAACTTGTATTTTTGTATGTGAAATTCTTTTACTCATACTATTAAGTCTGCATCCTTGTATTTGTGTTTCAGAAATGCGCGGCTGGAGGGTAGATATAGGTATGATGGAGACTTGGTGTTGTGTGAGCGAAGTTTTACAGCAGATTTACTCGTTTTTATATAGTTACGTTTAAATGTATAGGGTAAAATTTTTGATTTCTGTATATTCATGTCATGTAATAAGATTTCTCACGACCAGTTGTTAATTTCACAGGGTTCAATTTTTTTAAGGGGGGCATGTTATGCATATGGTGTTACTGGTCTGTGATATATCTTATAATTGTACAATCTAGGGGAGATAATCTAACTCCATATGTATATGAGTTATTCCCCTTTGTTGTAATTCTTTTCGTTTGTAAGATACATTTTGATTATTCATATAAAGACTTGGAACTGGAAAGACGTTTGTTGGCTTTGTCTGACGATATGTAGCGTAAAGCGAGTTCCCCATACCTCACAATATTACACTTTGCTATAATGGGAATTAGGTAACAGACATAGCCTATACAAACCCTCTCTCTACAATAATAGTGATACCGAAATAGTGATACCGAAATTGATACAGCAAAGCATTCACAAATTGGTCTTTGTAGAGCATCTTTAACACGCAAGCATGCAGGAAATGTAATGTGATGCTGTCAAATGTCACAAACACGCTCACAGAAAAGAAACTTTATTGTCAGAGAACACACGAATCGTAGTAAGTAGAAGGAAGTAGACGTGGTTAACCACACGATAAGATACTGTCAGTACATGCACCTGTTTCTAATAGATGGTACAGCACCGATAGCTAACACGATGCTTGTCAAAAATAAAAATAAAAAAATAAATCAAATTACACCCATGGTATGGGAAATATCTAACCAAGACAATAAAAACAAAATTACTAGAATGACATGTCGTGTTTACCTTAGACAGACATATTGATAGCAGACGAGTCTATATTCATGTACATGTAGGGAACATAGGTGCATTACATATTATGCAAAAATTTAAAGTGTTTCACACAATCGTTTATATTGATGGATTAGTCGTGAGGGCTGCGTCGATTAACAGGTGCGAATGCCGAAGGGGCTTGTTTTTTTCATTTCGTTATTCAACCTAATTAAAATGTAGATGGTCATTCTCAGTATGTTACATGAACATCTAACAACATCCAATAAGGGGTCACATCGGGGTGACCTTTTGGATTAGCCACTCAAATGACTACTTCCAGAATCTTGGAAGTGAATTGTATATGTCCGAATTAGCATGACTAGCTTGCATAAACTGTCAATTTGTTTCAAATCATTTTGTTCCAAATAACACATAGATATATAAATGCTGTGCCGAAATGCTTAATTGGCTTCAGTGCATGCTGTGCCGAAATGTTTTGCTTCGATGACATCGACAAATTGACAATACGCCCTGAAAGTGAAATACACATTTCTCAAAGGTCACACTGACGTGACCCCTTATTGGATGTTGTTAGATGTTCATGTAACGCAGTGAGAATGACCATCTGCATTTTAATTAGATTGCTCTTTATTAGACCATTTTGTCTAGGAGTGTTGTTGCATTTCCAACTAATTCTATATTTCTTTGCTGTCTTTATCCTTGCTGGGTGAAATATTTCAACGAGCGAGAACATTTGATTTTCTCAATATCAATAATCAAAATATATGTAATGTGTTAAATTACCTTATCCAATTAATGTTTACAAACAAGTGAATATACATTTATGCTTGCTTACATTTCAGCGACTGTATCTGTTACATGTATATCTTTCTTGTTACATTTTGATATTAGCACACTGACATCTATAACTAGCGTAGAGTAACCATTGGTTAGCGAAGATGTTCCACAACGCGTACACGGACGTTATGGCCTCGATATACCGACACGGCAATGAACAGGTTGACATCCCTACGCAAAAATAGGATCGTTGTCTATGTCAGGAAAACGTCAACATGACAGGTGAGACAGACAAAAACCAAGTGCAGAGACAGAGCATGATATAATTTCTTCGTGAAGCAATTGATTATTTCTCTATATTCAATTAACAGACCATTTCGAGGGCGGTAAAACGTGGAGTGTGAAACTCTTGGTATATATTTTATCAATCATTGATGCCAATATTTTTTAGTTTCTTAGGGGTATGAAATAAATTTTTTGCAAACTATGAATCCGCATAGCGAATTCTTACAGAGTTTGAAAAAAATATAATATACCCACGAAACTAAGGAATATTGACATCAATGCTATAAATAATTTCTGAAACTGCAGGAGGAAACAGTTGTATTCTGTCCCTAACATCACTGACGAGTTTTAGCCGTATGATGTCCGTCGCATCACAATATGACTGACGAGTCCTAGAAGGACAAAACAGTTGTATGATGTCCCTAACATCACTGACGAGTCCTAGAAGGACCAAACAGTTGTATGACGAAGTTTAATTCATTTTTGTTCTACTGTATACGACACTGAATTTTTTTGTTGAAAGGTGCTAATATTTTGTGTTCGATCCTTATCTAAATTGACCCCATAATAAAAATGTCGTACATATCTCTACAGCCTTTCTTGTTTTTTTTTATGATTGCTTCCAAATAAATTGGAATGAAAGAATGTGCAAAGTCGACTATTGTATGGTTTTGACTAAACTCAGACCATATATTTCTAATAGATTGTCTCAGCCCGTAAAAGAGTGTATGAGGTGGGGGGAAATCATATATTCTGCAAAAATCTTCATAAGAATACAAGCAGTTATCATTTTTACAAATCAAGTTTGACAGATTTCTTACTCCTTTATCAAACCATGGTTGATAAAAAAACTGGGGTATTATTCACTTTGATACTGGTGTTATACAGGATTGACATTTTCATTTGGTCATACGACTTAATAATACAAAGGACATTGAAAAAATGGTCCAATATATTAGAAACTACTGAAATTTAACTAAAAAAAAATCATATAATAGTGTTTAAAACAACGAATGATATCTCGTTAAGATGGCTCCAATACAGGCCTATACATAGCATATTGGCAACAGATGATTACCTTACTACGATAAATATATATGATGATCTTACTTGTACCTTTTGTAAAGAAGTTTAAACACTTTTATATGTTTTATGAATGTGAACACGTTGAGAGGCTGTGGATATTACATGAAAATTGGATATTTGAAAAAAACAACCTCAATATGATTATTTAAATGTATCAAAAAAGCAAATATTGTTTGGAAAAAGAGGTAAACAACATGACATACATGACCTGATTATACGCAATGTTAAACAATACATCTATAATTCTAACACGATTCGTTTGCAACGCGTGTTTTGATTGGTTGCGGAGCGACTTCTAATCTGCGATAGAACAATGATCTATCGTGTTAAGCCACGCCCCGTTTCTAATCAAAACAATATGGCGTCAAGTTCGACTCGTAGCGAAATTCAACACTCTGCACCATTTATGATTGATGACCCGTGATATTGGAATCGAAAGTGAAGAAATCGAATAGAATGAATTAACTAAATAAATTTAACAAAAATCGTTAACATCATTCTTACCGTCATTTATTGATTGAAACGTTCATTTCGTCCGTGTGTAAGCATCTAAGGTCAAGTAAAATCCGAAATGAAATGGAACAAGTGCACACAAATTCACATAACGGTTGAGCCTCAACTCTGACTTTGTTAAAATGCACATGTCGTTAAGCATACTGCGTAAATCCAAATATGTCTTTAAATCTTCGGAAACAGGACTTTCACAACAATCCAAATACCCCGCTTCGTCAACATACAGACCGAGCTCTCGCCAGTATGGGCGTGGCCAATTGACCGACTTTGATAGCTTCCCTTTGATTGGTCAATCCACCACAGTATGACACGTCACTAACGGAGGTCACAGAGTACTTAACAGCGTACGTGTAGCGCTGTAAAACAATGTTTCTAAATATATGCGATAGTAAACGTGTTAGAATGGGGATAGTACGTTGTTTTTCGTGGCTATACTGGCGATTAGAACATGAAATTTGGTTTAAACTCTCGACCTATCGGTCTCGAGTTCAAACCAAATATCATGTTCTAATCGCCAGTATAGCCACTCAAAACAACTTACTATCCCCTAAACAGTGTGTTAAAGGGGAACAACTCGTGTTTGCAATTGTAAGGAGAATACTTGTGGACTATAACAATATGGGGAAATATACATCAACCATAAATAGTAAGTACACTTTATTCAATCACAAATGGAGGCTTTTTCGTAATCTTTTTTATCAATAGACAGAAAAGAATTGTTTCCTGCATTTTGTCATCACTTCTGTCACATTATTTTATACTGATTATGCTGCCTTCTATTAAGTTTGTTTTCATGTATTATTCACCTATTGGCTATAGCTAAGCTAACTACTTTGTATTCAAGTTATATATAGATATATATAGTTTGTGTATGTATGTGTGTGTGGAAGTTGTCTTTGTTTCTTTCTGTATCATGTGAATACTTTATGTGGAAAATCTGAATAAAAATGTAAATAAATGAATAAATAAATAAATAAATAAATAAATAAAGACCCCATTATTGATAATGGTAAAAATGAATGGCCCTGACCATGTATTTCGTTTGATATAAACGTGGAATATCGGTGAACTATTTTCAAAATACGTCATATCATATATGTTTTATAAGAGAAAGATTTTATTTTACATTTCACGTTTCTCTACTTGTTGAAGTACTTGTTATAACACAACAACTCAAACCCAAAGACAGGCCATTTTGCATTGCAAGATCACAATCAGCCAATCTTACTTGCCACATAATTTTTTTATTAACACAATGATGATGTTTCATCAATAGTCTCATGAAAAACTGTTCCACCCATGTCTGTAGTATAATGCATAACATAGGTAATATTACAATTTATGGTCGATCACATGGAGACTTCACACAAATATACCGCAGCCTCTAAAAACACACATACATGTACGCACTTACCGCACGAGAGGTCGTCTGTAAATAACCTTAGCTGTGAATAGGACGTAAAACAAATAAAATCAAACCAAACATTTCAGCAGTTACCCCCTTACACCGCAAGGCACCAATACAAATGCAGTTACATACTCAAATCAGAGGTACATGCGCCATCTGACTTGACAGACAAGACGACTACCTGTGCTCAAATCACAGCAGATTTTACCGTTGTACGAGGGCGGATTGATATGTTGTGATCCTCATATTGAAGGTTTTGAATTTTGCCGGACATTTTGGGCTTTTTTTTCAACATAATCCCCTTCAGTATCTATACACTTTTACCAGCAGTGTTTAAGAGCCTCAATACCATATTTATATAACTCTTCTTCTTGGCTGTTCAGAAAGTAACCCACTGCATTTTATGGTTAGGGTTAGGGTGCTTGAAATAACTATTTTCAGTTTTGGAAATATATGAAAGTCTGATGGAGGGAGATCAGGTGAATGATGCAGATACTCAATCAATTTAAAGTCACAATCGTGAATGACAGCCATGGCAATGAAAGGATGTTTCACCCTAACCCAAACCCTAACCGATTTTGTCCATTTTTCAAAAGTCTTGCATATTTTAGAGTGCTACCTCGTCGATATAAACGAATCAAGTGAGACTAGTCCTTGGGTACACGGCCCTATATAGTCGGAGAATAGTAGGACTTCATTAAAAAAAAACATCTTTGGGTATTTCCTTCAAAACAAGGTGCACAACTTATCAATCACCCCTCGTAGTGTGGAGATTTGCCCTTCCCCGTTTGCTTTGATATCTGCTATTACAATGTATAGTACATTGTGTATTACTGATCTGTTGTTGTACTTCACATTACACTTATTGCATCATATATGTTGCTGATGAAATTGACCCGATACACATTTTGTTGCATTTTTGCCAGTGAAATATATGGAGGATATTGAATGGTTTCTCGTTGAATATAACATTTATTTTACGAGGATGACAGAATATCGATATTTTCACGAGGGCAAAGCACGAGTGAAAAATATCGATATATTCTGTCATATGAGTTTGTATTTATATAAGTAAGCTCTATGCCTAATTGTTCAACATGTGATTACATGTAGCTTCCTCACCTGTTGTCTGAGCTCACATAACCAGATTAAGATATATTTTAGAAATAGTTAAGAAAATACGCATGTATTTATATCGAAATATTCATATGAGTGAAATATATGTTTTATTTAACGGGAAACCATCCAATTTTCCTTTTACTACATTTTAATGCTAAAAACAAAATGAAAAACATCGAAAAAATAATAGCGGTAAAAAGAGCGGGAATCGGTTACACAATGTTCATGACGCCGTCTCTTTGTGACGTTACTCACGTCAACTTGACGGCGCCATTTTGAAGAGACTAATCAGCGCAGTTAAGCGTTTTCAGCTGTTACCGGTGAATCTGTGTATGAAAAGCTAACGTCAAGTGATTTTTTTTTCAAAAACTGGTTTATATATTTCAGAAATACAGCAAAATAACCCATGTGGAAATAGTTTTTTGTTTTTTGACCAATCAGAGCGAACCTTTGTATTCACCTTGTATTCACTGAAACTTGTCGATTTTTCCAATCGTAGCGAAGATAGATAAATGGGTTATTTCGCTGTATTTTTGAAATATTCAGACTAGTTTTTGACAAAATGCTCACTTGAATTTAGCTTTTCGTGCACATATTCTCCGATAACAGATGAAAACGCTAAAATTGCGTTGAGCAGTCCTTTCAAAATGGTGCCGTGATATTATCATTGAGTAACGTCACAAAGAGACGACGTGATGTATTATGCTACTGATTCCCACTTTTTTTGACACTATTAATTTTTCGATGTTTTCTATTTAAACTTTTTAGCATAAAATGCAATAAAAAGAAAGTTGGTCTCCCGCTGATTGTAACATATCTTTTATTCATATGAATATTTCTATATAAACTCATGCGTATTTTCTTAACCATTTTTAAAATATATCTTAATCTGGTTATATGAGCTCAGACAAGTGAGGAAGCTATCCACACAAGAACTGGGTCTAGAGCTCACATAAATGAATATCTGTAAGTCTTTTATGTATTGAATGCATTGACGCGAAATGGTTGAATTTATCATAATTCAGAAAAGTCCTGATGGCACGTTACTGAGGGAATAAGAATATCCTATATATGGACAGATAAAGAAAAGCTGCTGAAACAGATCGTATAGATAGGAGGTGTAGAGTCAGAAACTTGGTTGCCTTTACAACAAGAACATAAAATTGATATATACAGAGAAAACTTTCCAGTCTAGTCTTTTTGCAATAATTGTAATATAATCTTATCATACACCAGGACAATGATTTTGAAACAAAATATTTCTGAAATGAGATGAAGTAAGGTGTGTTTTTGTTGAGTTCGGGTGCTTATCTGATAAATATGATGAGATCTGCCTAAGTTCTGCAAAAATCTGCTCACCATTTTCTGGCAATATTTACCATAGCACCATAGTTGAACTTTATCCCAATTAACACATACATGATCAAGAAAAAGAAGGACTTAAGAGATATTTTAATCTTATTTATTTCGAAAATATATTAAACAGAAAATTTAACGATATTCCAATATGCTGGGACTGAGATATCGAAACGAAAATGACCATCAATTATCACCAATTACTGTAAACCCCACCACTGTTCACTTTCACTACTGTTAACTCCCACTACTGTTAACTCCCACTACTGTTAACTCTCACTACTGTTAACTCCCACTACTGTTCACTCCCACTACTGTTAACTCCCACTACTGTTCACTCCCACTACTGTTCACTCTCACTACTGTTCACTCCCACTACTGTTCCCTCTCACTACTGTTCACTCCCACTACTGTTACCTCCCACTACTGTTAACTCCCACTACTGTTACCTCCCACTACTGTTAACTCCCACTACTGTTAACTCTCACTACTGTTAACTCCCACTACTGTTACCTCCCACTACTGTTAACTCTCACTACTGTTCACTCCCACTACTGTTAACTCCCACTACTGTTACCTCCCACTACTGTTAACTCCCACTACTGTTTACTCCAACTACTGTTAACTCCCACTACTGTTACCTCCCACTACTGTTCACTCTCACTACTGTTCACTCCCACTACTGTTAACTCCCACTACTGTTAACTCCCACTACTGTTCACTTCCACTACTGTTAACTCCCACTACTGTTAACTCCCACTACTGTTCACTCTCACTACTGTTCACTCCCACTACTGTTCACTCTCACTACTGTTAACTCCCACTACTGTTAACTCCCACTACTGTTAACTCCTCACTACTGTTAACTCTCACTACTGTTAACTCTCACTACTGTTAACTCCCACTACTGTTAACTCCCACTACTGTTCACTCTCACTACTGTTCACTCCCACTACTGTTAACTCCCACTACTGTTACCTCCCACTACTGTTAACCTCCTACTGTTAACTCCCACTACTGTTCACTCCCACTACTGTTAACTCCCACTACTGTTAACTCCCACTACTGTTAACTCCCACTACTGTTCACTCCCACTACTGTTAACTCCCACTACTGTTAACTCCCACTACTGTTTACTCCCACTACTGTTACCTCCCACTACTGTTTCACTCCACTACTGTTCACTCCCACTACTGTTCACTCCCACTACTGTTCACTCCCACTACTGTTCACTCCCACTACTGTTAACTCCCACTACTGTTCACTCCCACTACTGTTAACTCTCACTACTGTTAACTCCCACTACTGTTTACTCCCACTACTGTTAACTCTCACTACTGTTAACTCCCACTACTGTTAACTCCCACTACTGTTAACTCCCACTACTGTTCACTCCCATTACTGTTACCTCCCACTACTGTTCACTCCCACTACTGTTCACTCCCACTACTCCCACTACTGTTCACTCTCACTACTGTTAACTCCCACTACTGTTCACTCCCACTACTGTTAACTCCCACTACTGTTCACTCCCACTACTGTTAACTCCCACTACTGTTCACTCCAACTACTGTTAACTCCCACTACTGTTCACTCTCCACTACTGTTCACTCCCACTACTGTTCACTCCCACTACTGTTCACTCCCACTACTGTTAACTCCCACTACTGTTCACTCCCACTACTGTTAACTCCCACTACTGTTCACTCCCACTCCTGTTAACTGCCATTACTGTTAACTCTCACTACTGTTAACTCCCACTACTGTTAACTCTCACTACTGTTCACTCCCACTACTGTTAACTCCCACTACTGTTAACTCCCACTACTGTTAACTCCCACTACTGTTAACTCTCACTACTGTTCACTCTCACTACTGTTCACTCCCACTACTGTTAACTACCACTACTGTTCACTCCCACTACTGTTAACTACCACTACTGTTCATTCCCACTACTGTTCACTCTCACTACTGTTCACTCCCACTATGAATTCCACGTACCTCATACTTTTTCCCATATTTCACTACTGTTCACTTCCACTACTGTTCACTCCACTACTGTTACTCCACTACTGTCATCCCAATACTGTTCACTCCACTACTGTTAACTCCCACTCTGTTCCCTCCACTTTTTCCCCTGTCCTCAATGTTACTCCCACTACTGTTCACTCCCACTACTGTTCACTCCCACTACTGTTCACTCCCACTACTGTTCACTCCAACTACTGTTCACTCCCACTACTGTTCACTCCCACTACTGTTTACTCCCACTACTGTTCACTCCCACTACTGTTCACTCTCACAACTGTTCACTCCACTCCCCTGTTACTCCCAACAAACTGTTTCACTACTCCCACTACTGTTCACTCTCACAACTGTTCACTCCAACTACTGTTAACTCCCACTACTGTTCACTCCCACTACTGTTCACTCTCACTACTGTTAACTCCCACAACTGTTCACTCCCAATGTTGCTCATGTTCATTCTAATACTGTTGTTTGTTTTTCTTTTTTACTGCTTTGATCACTAGTTTTCGCTACTGTCGATTTCACTTCTGGATATATTTTCGATACCGTCTTCACCACTTTTGTTTTCATTGCCTACATTTTCAATATTGATTTCTTTACCACCATTTTCACTACGACTGCTTTCCCTTCCACTACTGTCACCTCTACTTTCACTTCCGCTACTTTCACTGCTACTTTCACGTCCACTACTTTCACTGCTACTTTCACTTCCACTACTTTCACTTCTACTTTCACTTTCACTACTTTCACGACTACTTTTACACTTACTACTTTCACTGTTACTACCTTCAATACTATTTTCACTCCTACCATGTTCCCTTCTACTGCTTTTACTATCACTTTCGCTTCTCACATTATTTTTGCTTTTGCTTTTACTGTTTTCGCCTCCTTTTCGTCTGCTGCTTATTTTTTCGTCACTGTTGAAATCGATCCTATCGTTTATGCTGCTACTGTTTTTGTTATTAACACTGTTGCCACTTATTTTTTCGTTACTATTCAACTCGATCCCATCGCTGAGGCTACTGCTATTTGTGTTATGAATAATGTTGCCAGTCTGGTTTCCCTTTCTTCTCCTATCGGTCTCCTCCTGATTAATTGCTGTACTTTTGGTATCACTATTGCTGATATTCGTAGTTAAAGTGTCGTTGGTTTTATCCCCTGAAATCCTGGGGATACATTGCCTCTTCCTTATTTCCCTGTTGTTTGGCTTTTCGTCAAGTGTTTTTCTTTGCTTTTCCATTCTTCTATTTCCTACGAAGAAAGTACTCACAGAAGTTAATATGTAAATATATTCCTAAATTGTGTTATGCCCCATGCTTTTTATATAAATACATCGTGCAACAGATACACACCTTTTAGTATAAATCGAGAGTTAGATACAGAAGAGCCCATATAAATCAAACTGCATCATACAGTTGTTTCGTCCTTTTAGAACTCGGCAGTAATCCTACGTGCCTAAAGTGTTGATACCTTTGCGGTGACTAATAAAGATTAAATAAATGTCAAAATCAAGCAGTCCAATACCCAAACCATTCCATAAATTTCATAATCTGCAATATTGGATTTCGAAAGAACGTCATGTACGGCAAGCCTCGGTTCCTGCCACAACACAACCAATCTCAAAGAATTGTACAAAAGACACATGAGGTATCATTATATTTATATTTGAATTGGGAGTTAGATACAGTAGAACCAAAACCAATCTAACTATTATTACAATCTGCTTTAGTTATGCCATATACTCACTCAACTTCTCCTTTCTAGTTTGTCTACTCCTCTCTTTGCGGCTATTACGCTTTCTAGACCCAAGCGACCGTCTCCGTCGGCGAGGTTTTAAAGAATTCTCAATAATATTCACTATTTTCTTCCGGATTAAGGGTGAATCTGATATTTGTCTGATCACCTGACGTCTTGATTCGTTCTGTCCGCGAATCTTTCTTTGAAGGAAGAGGGCGATGAAAGCCGGATAATCCAAACCAGCCTCGTCTGAGACGGAAGGATACTTCCTATGACTTATCTCGCCTGTTAATGTGGAATCGGGGATCCCTCGTCGTTGAATAGAGATAGCTTGAGTATTTCCATCATAGTCATTCCCAGCTGTGGTAAATAGTAAAGAAAACTCATTTACCATATCCATATAACAGGTATGACAAGAAAGTAACATGTCTCAATTGACTAGACTATGATAGTCTAGTTCCCGTTCCACATTTGTATATCACGAATCAACCTAATTCCTAGTCCATAACAGAGATAGAAATCACAACCATTTAATTGTGATTTACATGGTTTACACGTGGAAATGACACGAAGTGTAGTACTCGGTTTTTACGCAGTCTATATGTAAGTATATGTAAGCAAGCTAAGCCTATACCATGAGTAATAGCACCACTGTTTTTACGTGCGACGTTGCGAATATTGGTAATTGTCTTACCATCTGCCCTAAACGCATCTTCCACGTACGGGTTATTTGTGAAGAAATCCGACACCACTAGTTTAAGTTTGTCTAGTTCCGACTGATTTCTTATGTCTTTCTGATCTGATGGTAACTGGACGTCTGTAAAAAGAAGGAGACCGTTATACATGTATGATGCACAAGACAATTATATCTGCATTTATCCCATTTTCAAAGCAATATATTTCTCATCTGTTAAAAAAGTAAAATGAATCCCTTCCTCAGTTACCTTCAAGCATAGTAAAACACTGTTTTTATTTAAGGATTAACCTAAATATAATGGTTATGATATGGAGATATAACTAAAAAATTCGGAGTATATTCTGAATTATCATGAAAGTAAACTCCATTGTTTTCATTAGCATAGCTCCATAACATAAATGTAATGTTTAAATTCATCCTTATTATCTAATTTGGTTTACACAATCCCTGTGGAAATCCACTCAAATTGATGGACTCTTTTCTCTGAGAAATTACTACGACGCTGTGTGAGCCAATCAAAATCGACGTTACAAACGACGATATCATTTTTTACGTAATTGGCTGATAACATAAATGTCCAAGGCAATGAAAATGCTTGTTACATGCAAGATTCAATTATTATGTGTTTTAGCGAAAAGATAATCAAACTATGCATAAACTATTGTTTATCGCAAAGAACATCGTCATTATAGATTTATACCTGAACTCATTGGATGGTCTGACGGACTTTCGACAGATATAAACTCCTGAAGTTGGGTTAGAATTGTTGGGATGCTGGATGTAGGTTTCGACTCCTTTTGCGGTTCATCTGTAGGGCAATCAAATTCATCTGTTGGTGTAGTCTCCTTTGCGTCACTAATACTGGTGAAATAATTATCTAACGATACCCCCAAGACTTCGAACCTTTTCTTTAACAACGTGACATATTTGGCGAGTTCTCCCTTACTCATCTGTGGTCCTTTTGATCCCGTCATCTCACCTCCAGTCAATTGCTTGTCACCACGCGGTGGTGCCTGCATAAAAACATCTTTAAACATTACATTATATTTTACTTAATGAACATTTTTGTAGATATTGAATATATATGGGTGTGAAAACGTGATATCAAGCTTCGCACTAAATGATTAGAATTGTCTACAGACTGTTAAATAAAACAATGCAAATTGCATACCAAGCTTTTAGAATTAATACACACATGACACACTTTTGATAATGATATACAATATACATGACTCCCTTTATGCTATGCTGTCATAGACAGTTTATTGCTATGTAATACATGAAACGATCTGGGAACAGGGTTATTCCATTTGAATACCAAATATATCGCCTGTATATGTTTTACTGATTTAACGTTGTAAGGGCATGTGAATATGTGTAATTCTACACGGTATTTATTCAATAACGAAATTATGAAATATTGTAAAAATGAAAAGGGGAAAGAAATATACCGTTTTATATAGTAAACATACTTCTTTTGAATAAAAAACAATATCATGTTCGTAAAAAGAAAACTTATATTCGGAAGTTTGGTTTAAATTATCAATAATAAAATATTCCGCCAACATATGTTAGAAGTACATATATCAACAATAACAGGATAACATACCTAGCTGATATATGAATTTACAAAAGGACGAAAGAAGCAATCAACAAATGGTAGAATTAATTAATCAAAGCTGAAATAACTAATCCACATAATTAAGTAAGAATGTCTTTTATCAACGACGAATTCATTTATATTATAATTATATTTTCTCATTAAATAATCATATATACATGATATTTAGGGCAGGTCATATCCAAATGTATTGCCTAAAGCATATGTTTCATACAAGAGGTTATTCAAATCACTTGTGAGGAATCTATAACCTTCGTTTAAAGCTGATATGGGCTATGGCTGATATAATAGCGATAAATTTAAATAAATCTTTTAAACAATAAGAGAAATTTTCTTAAATGTAAAAAAAATATTAATTCTAGTATTTGTATTAATTTGAAATTATTTTCGAATTATTCGAGACATGTCTATTTAAGATCAGGATAGTTGTACAATTTCTACGCAAATGGGACAAAATGACACAATCAAATGGTTCCATCTTTCCATTTGCTCATGAATTTTCGCGTTATTTCGTATTGGTTGACATAAATAAAAATAAACGACAGTGATAAGAAACTTAACATGTTTTCATATAGGAATTCATGTATTTAAATATTCAATTCAATTCATCACCTCTTCGAATCAACGAAATAAAACAAATCTAGTATTTCTTGCGTCATATTCATTGACATGTTTTTATTATGGATTTATAGTTATATCAATTAAAACGGAAGATGATATTTTGTGAGAAATATCGTTGAGCCTATGTCCTTAAGATATGTATAAAGAATTGCAAATTGACGACTCACTGCTTTGCATAATAATTTGAATTGAAATATTGTAATGATAATAAATGAAATAAAACAGCGCGACATAAAAGACAGCTCCATAATTCATAACAAAAGAAAAAGACTAGTATTGTACCTAGTGCTTCTTCGAATGTGTGAATAATTTCGACAGAAAAAAGTGACACCTGTCGGGATATCTGTGGTTATAGACATGCTACAGGATCACGAGCGAAGAACAGTGGTAATGAATTAGGGAAAACCTTCATTGGTTAATCAGATGCACCATCTTATTACGAAAGACTCTGAAATAGTGATTCACCAGCGACTTATAAACGTTTTAGTAGAATTGGGAGATATACAACTCTAAGGTTTGTAGTCTTATATGTAAAACGATTTCAATATTTCCCAGTCAGGAATATTTGTACATTGTTCAATGCAGAAATAAAGGGCTACAACCTACTTTCACACTTAGATGTTTCTAGCAGTTTTACTTGTCACAATGGCTATACGATGGATGAAAATGAAGTGCCCCGTTACGGGAGGAAGCTACTAAATTTAAACTGAATTAAAAAGTAATGTTATTGATTGGATGTGTATGTAGGTATAAGGCTTGTATTGAATATATATCTTACAACCAATCACACTTTTGGTAAACATTTTCATAAATATGTATGAGCTAATTGTATCAGTTAAATGCCTTTTGTATAACAAATCCATGAACATAAGATTATGTACAGGCGCTAACTGTGTTGCAAATATAATTATTTTTTCTTTGTTTTCATGGTAAATACTCAAATGTGATTGGTCGAAAAATTCTTTTCATTCTTCTATGAAAGAAATTCCGGGAATGGCGCGAAAAATGTGACGTCACAATACGACAATTGACGTTGCGTATTGATTTGAGAAAAAGAATCCCATTTAAAACCAGTAAAAGTGTACATAAAACATGTTTTAAATTAGAAAATCATTTTCAAAAATTAATTATAAGCGTTGATGTCAATTTTTTTTTAGTTTCATCGGGGTATGAAACAAATTTTGTTTGCAAACTTCTGTAAGAATCCGCGTAGCGTAGCGGATTCTTACAGTTTGCAAACAAAATTTGTTTCATACCCTGATGAAACTAAAAAAAATGACATCAATGCTTAAATGAACGGAAGAATGTATATAGGGGCAAATTGTGTTACACATATATGAGCATGAGAATATGCATAGGCACTCACTGTGCTCACTGTGTTAAAAAAACATAATTATGTAATTATGTTTCTATGCAACGCAACTTTATACAAACAAAACCTTCAGTAAACAGGATCTCCCGTTATATAATGACACCTCATAACAACAACTCGCTCTATTGTTATCTATGGAAACTCATTGCATTACACAATATAAATGAACAGGGATGTTCACTGCAATTCACACGCTATCAAAACAATGATATATACACGGTAATTAATGTATTGTATTGCAAAAATTGATTATCACATGATGCATAGGGTTGATTTGGAAAATTATTAAAGAACCAATTTAAATTTAAATTTCAGAGAATTATAGTCTCTCACCATATATCAAACATATAATGCATTTGGTTTAAATATAATAACATAGTATTAGTATAACTTTTGATGTCCTGTGTATTGCCACATTATTAACAATTCACTTAGTCATGATAGTTCCTTCACACATTTACGACATCTATAATTGAAATTTTCTGACTTACCGCTGACTTGTTTACACTTTTGAATATTCGGGAGAGAGATCCCGCGCCATTTACTGTGTGATGAATAGCCAAGCTGGCACATAGCAAATAATGAAATAACAGCATTTTAACTTTGTACAGTCCTCAAGGAACGTTCAGTCACGTCCAGCAACGTAGGATCAAATATACCTCCTTTAGTGTAAAATTGTAGGATTATATAACAATATCTGGGGATCCCACAGACCCACGATGATTGGCTGAATACAGTCCAATGGTGTCTGTCGAGGCTAAGTACTTCATTTAACAAGTATATATACATTAAACGTCATTGCGAATAGTGACTTATTTGTTACCTGACAGGATGTAAATAACAATAAATAATTTTTAAAAGTTTGTTTTTCCCATATCTAAATAAAGACTCTGCATACACATCAATTTATTCATCAGGATTTATCACTTTATTCACGAGGTATGGTATTTTATGTAGCATATATTATTCATAGAAAGTACACATAATTAATTATAACTCCTGGTTATGGATGTTCATGTTTTTAATTAATTTGGTTGATTGTTTGATATTTCTAAATTCTTATATATCAGATTGTGACAACAGTAGTTTTGCATTTCCAATAACTGTTGGTCTTTCAGCGATACCAATGCGTGTTACAGAACCGCATCATATTACGGCTAGTATTGACCATTGTTACAAACCATCTGCTAAAATTTTAAAGTGTAGTGCATACACTATGTATCACAATAACTTGCACAGTAAACGTCTTAATTTCAATTTTCCAACCTTTTCTAAATAACAGCGACTTGATAATTGCAGATTTTGTTTATTCAAGCTTTCTTTCCAATATCCAGTGTCTCTTAAATGATTTTGCAAAATACATGATATATATTTATTAGCACCGACAAATGTACAAATTGTGAGTTTGATAAAAAAGAGCGAAACATGAAATGAATTTGACTTATACAGCTGTTTCGTCCGTCTAAGATTGTTTAATGGCTCTTAGGGCCAAACATATTGATATCATGTGGCAACAGAGACGATTAAAATAGGTCGATACTTATGTCAAAATCTATGTTAAGTCAAAGTTGCATTGTCACTGCTTCTGATCAATCTGAATATATTTACATATAAGGTGTCGCCAATGTATCAGACGAGGTTTAAGTCATTATTATCCATGCCCTCCTTATAAATCTTTTGTCAAATTACGACCGAGTTTCATAAACTAAATCTACTTTATAACTGTATTTAGTAGAGAATGTCATTGCTAGTGTTGTCATCGCCTATTATAATATTTTATTTATGTGATCACGTTGTTCGATACTCCTGCCTGCATATCAATTTTATGAACTCTAAATGAACTGAATTTACAAATACCATACACGCAAGGGGAAGTTACAGGTACATAAATCTTCTTTATCCACATAGTATAGTAAGTTTTGTACCACATATAAAATGAATCTAATCAGGTATTAAAACCCTGGTTTGGTCACCGCTCATTATTTCAGGGTATGATATAATTAATACATGGTATCTGTAATGCATCCACTTATGCAGTCATACATATTTGGTAAAGATGATGAATGGAGAAAAAACAAAAACCAAAAACGTAACATAAATAACTAAATAATGAAAAAAATGAATCAACAAATAAAATGTCAATATATACATAGATAGTACATTTCGACAAAACCAAAACAATAAATTCTTAATTGAAACTAGCAAAGGAAGTAAACATTTGAAAAAGATTAATCTAGAAAAGCAAGTTATGTTCAGTTTACGCAGCTAATAAATGTGGAAACCAGAAAGCGCGCCATCAGATCCAGGATACTGTGATTTATTATCGTCCCATCAAGGATTCTGTAAATTATTTCCCTTTCCCCTTCATCACCAGGTTCTTCGTTCTTTTCAAAGCACATCACTTTGACGAAATAACTTAAATTGTATGTCTCAAATCTTATCTTATCAAATTAAAATTTAATGAAGTGGCCACTGAATACCTTAAACTATTCTGTAATAATGTTCTTGTGACATGATTTCAAATTATAAAACGGCCTTCACTGTCAAAAACAAAGAAATAATTTGTTAAAAATATAAAATGAATTTTTGTTCACATCATGTTAACAGTGATGAATTACGACACATCATAAATCGCTCTAGTTAACATCAGCCTAATTATGTGTCTTTTCTGTTTGTCATGACACAATGTCGCGTTCCTCCGACCTTTCATGTCAAATACCTTGTACATCGTCTTTGTTATTTATGATATGCTAGATCTGATTAATATTTAAATTCGATACAGTTCATTAAATAAAGTACAGTGGAACTTTACACGCATATTATTATTTTGATTAATAGTAATAAGCAAAAACCAGGTGAAGCTACGTTCTCAGCTTCTTGTTTTTTCCAGACATTATTAATAATTAATAGTTTATCATTTGTAGACAGGATGTTGACGAATCACGTGGTGCGCTATATGTGCGGTCAATGGAAATCTTTCTCATGACATAATAACAACATCTAAATACATACAGGAAGTGTTTTCCCCTTTCAAATTTTGTTTACTGGGGATTTCACATTTTTCCGTCATTTCATTTTTCATTCTCATTATACCAATAATCCGGATGCCTGTATCTGTTTAACGAGATTCCTCTTGAAAAAAGTTTATTTATAAATATGCATATTGTGTATGTATTGGTAACTTTCTAGAAAAAACAACAGCATCCTTTTATTAGTTCTGGTGCGTAATTCTTTGACAGATGACAATATAACTTCATTTTAAACGTTCAGAGTTTGAATGTTTTGGAACTCTTTTCAGAGAAAAAATGTATTATCCTACAGCAGTGAATATATCTCATTCAAAGGTATTACGAATTCCCACAAAGAATAGCTGTAGCAAAACAAAAACAAACTAAAATGTATTTTATTAATTCACTTGATTTGACAATGTCTTTTTAAAGAGAGAAGTTTCGCCGTCGCATGTTGACGTCTTGATGAATTGCTGACGACTACGTTTAATATGGTTTTCAGTCCTGTATGTATTAGAATAACATTACATTATAACACGTTTTCACATATATATGAAATGTGATGTGCCTCAACAATCAACCAATATTAGTTATTCGGAGAAAAAAACAACTTCTAGCTTAACTTTTATTGCGTGGATAGCGTTTTTGTCCAAATTCTTTATTCTTTTCCCTGAATAGAGGTGAACAAACTATTTTAGTTTGAATAAATAGATATTGATTTGGTGGGAATCGTTTAATGTAAAATCTTTCAAAAATTGGGCATACATTGTAGGTATATGTATAAATGTACAGTCAAGCCTGTCTTAAGCAGCCACCCAAGGGACCAACATATATTGGCTGCTTGCTGCTTAAACCAGGTTGGCCAGAAACGGTCTGTTGCCCAATTCTTTTTTCAACAGTTTATTGAATTTATCATATTATAATGCACTTATTGATACTGATAACAATATACTATGTACAGTGTATTTTGAAATGAAAACCAACAAAGATCAAAGTTTTGGTGAATTTGATAAAATATACCTGATCATGTGATCATCGCGGATGTCTACTTCCGGACGAAATGGCCGCTTAATACAGGACGATGCAACGACTCAGGGCAGATTTTTGTGGCCGTTGGCCGCGTTAGACAGGTGACCACTTATTTCAGGTTTATTATATAGTGTTTTCCATTGGGCGGACCACAGACTGGCTGCTTAACAGAGGTGGCCGCTTATTCAAGGTAGCCGTTAGAGCATGTTTGACTGTATATGATTTTGCTTATCGGATCATGTAACCATACAATTAAATAGAAACGGCAATCTCAAGGTATCTCAGCTCATAGTCTAAACTTGTTTCATGTCCTACTTACGATTTGCATATTACATATTAACTGTTCAGACAGACAACTTTACATTTTTTTTCAGGGAGCAATTTCGATCCCTATTACCACAACGCGATATATAGCATATGAAATATCTTATATAGGACATGAGATAGAGTATTTACAGTCAAACCTGTCAAGAGTGACCTTTTAAGAGAGACATCCAAAAAAAGTCACATTTGAATTGAAGTATCTATATCCAGGTTTAGGTAACACATGTAGTAAATAATGTTTAGAGGAAAATGTGGACGGTGTTATATAAGTATTTAGATATATATTTTTTTATAACCGTTGTGCTACAAAATACACCATATGAATTAATACCCATGCGCTCCTTTTCATAATTATTAAAGTATCTCTATATTGGTTCGTTCTAAATGTACTGCACTATTTACCGATAGCCTTACTTATATGTTAATTCTTCAGATAGATTCATTATTGTAGGATTCTTCAAATCAGGTTAACGTTTGATAATGTATGCCTTTCTCACTTTAATTCTAACTAACATATTCTGCCTTCCATAATCATATATGATATATACATGCACTACATGAGACATATCCACTTTCATTGTTATTAGTTAAAGGTGATATCGAATCTTTTAATTATCTGTTTTAAGAACTCTTTAGATATCTGAAAAAAAACACAAGCAATACATTGACTTGTTACATCTGAGAAATTTGATATGCCTAATATGGAAATTTGTATCTATATTTGCATGGTACGTGTCTTTAATGAAGCAAAAACAGCGTAGTAAGTAAGGAAGTAATTAGTATGTAGTACGCAAATTAGTAGTACATTGTAAGTAAGTAGTGACACATAGTCGTATTCTCCCTGCACATTTCTCAAGGGTATCCAAGCATTTTTTGCGTGTGTCTTTTGTCCTCATGTAATATATTTTGAATTACATGTTCGTTTAAATGTCAGTCTTCTCTCTTGTTTGTGTCATAAATGGGTTGCTGTAGATGTTAGACATTAATAGCTATTCGCGACTTTGTCTAAAGTCATCATCTCATCATAGCGATTTCTTCCCAATAAATAATCAATGTCTTAAATAATGTCAACAATATTTTAGTTAATTGCTTACGACACAGTTTTGTCACTCTAAGATATTATCCAAATGCTTCGCCATTTTAGGAGGTTATACATCTGTTTAGCTAATCTAGGACGTTATGAATCTGTTTGAGTATTCTAGGACGTTTAACAGCTGTTTGGTCATTTTAAGACAGTGTACAGCCGTTTGATAATCATATGATGTTTTAGAGCTGTTTGGTCATTATTGAATATTAAACAAATGTCTGGTCATTCTAGGATATTACAAAACTGTCCGGTCATTCCAGGACATTTTACATTCAACAATTGCTTGGTTATTCTAGGACGTCTGTTTAGCTGCTTTGTCACTGTTGGACATACTACATGTGTGCGGTCATTCTAGGGCGTCATGCAATTGTTTAGGCATTCAATGAAGATTTTTTAGCTGCTCTGGCATTGTTGTACTACATAGACATCTGTTTGGTCATATTAGAAGATAATACATTCTAGGACGTTATACAGCTGTTTGGTCATTCTAGGACGTTATACAGCTGTTTGGTCATTCTAGGACAATATACGTCTGTTTGATCATTTTAGGACGTTATTTCAGCTGTTTGGTCATTCTAGGACATTATACAGCTGTTTGGTCATTCTAGTACGTTCTACAGCTGTTTGGTCATTTTAGGACGTCATTTCAGCTGTTTGGTCATTCTAATACATTGTAACCTTTTGGGACATCTAGGACATTTCAACAGTGTTCGGTCAGACTAATACGTTATACCATTGTTTGGTCAGTCTTGGACGTTATACCAGTTTTTGGTTAGTCGATGTAATGTACAAGTCCCCTCACTTCAGATAAACAACTTACTTGCTATCATTTTACCTATTGTTCTCAATGATTCGCAAGCATTAGTGGTTGCCCTTTGTGAGACCCTCCTGCGAATATACGATATTAAGTCCTATTGTTACGACTGACGTCCCTAATATCGAGGCCCATCCCATTGCCGTGGATCTCTTACTTTGGAGCATGGTGTACAATTTATCGTTGTTTTGACGTGTTCTTTTCTCCCTGTACTATCCCCTTTGTACTTCTGTTTCATCGTACATTTCCCTAGGGCGATACATTTGATCTTATATATCTATGTTGTGGAAAGAAAAGTTTTATGTAACACCAAATCGATATTTCGTTTCGAAAGATTTGTTCCGTGGGAGAGACAAGCGAGTGTTGTTAAAAGTACAAACAACCAGTGTGGGTCGTAGACAGATTGAAACTTATTTCAGTAGACCTTATAAAACAAACACACTTCACCATGATCTTACAATACTCATAAGTGGTATACAGGAGGGTTGATATGCACAATATCATAACGATACCTGATTCATTTCCGCACCTTTATTTGTTCATTATAACCATATCAGCTATCGTCAACGGAATTACCCACTTTGATAAACTAATGTAGCATCGAAAGTTAGAATTCGTTTCAAACTGAACTGGTTCTTGTATCCAAAGATGTTCAACACATAAATGAAGAAGTATCGAATTTTACATTATTCTTGACTTCGTTTCGCGATATTTTTGTCCATTACAGAGATTTTCACTGTGTACAATCCAACAATAAAGCTTTGCCCGTAGTTGGTTACTATTGATAATTTGTACTTCGATATTACTTTTAACAAGGCCCTCATTAAAAGCAAAACACAATAACACCTTAAGTTGATGTAGAATGATGAAAGACAAACACAACATTTGGATGAAATACATCGATAAATTCGCGGAATAGAACGTCGCACCTGAGATAAATTCCTATCGATAACACCAGCGTCTTACTCTGTATAAACCAAACGGATGGTGTTTGTAAAACTGCCAGACGACTGTTTCTAGAGGCTTACTAATGCTATGTGTATGTCGCATGTACTCTCAGCATGTTAATGATAGTTTATGTATAGTATAGTGTAGGGGTTTGCATTCGTTATCAACTGAGAAATGCATTTTCTATTTTCCCTACTGTCTGCTAAAGTCAAGAAACTTTTTTCGCAAATAAACATTGATTTGGTTCTCGACGAGTAAATAAAAATAAAAATGTAATTAAACATTTTCCCCCAAAAGTTACCGGCTAACTTATTTACAAACTTACAACACCAGTAGGTGACAGGTGATTTATGACCTAGATTTACAAAGGAGATGTTGTCGATGAAACAGAAGACGCTTGAACTTCCGAAACACCTGGAATACGTGTTTTTACTAGTATTTCAAGTGATATGTTTACTACTTCTGCGCTAGTTCTATCAATTGTAAGTTATAAAACTTGCTGTAAATGGTAACCTGATGTTCATGTTATTACTTTGGTTGAATCGAATTTTGGTGTCAATGATAAAATATTTTGATGGCAACAAACATACTGACCTCGCCTGTCGTTTATCCTTGCGTCAGATACACCGTGAAATCATCACCATCGATTGTTTTATGATTATAAATCCACTAGATTATTTAATGATACATACGACTGCTGTTAAGATGTGGGCAGGTTATCAACTTTGGTATCTGTGACACAGTAGAAAATCTACAAGATACTCTTTCTTAGTTGCTTCCTACAGTCAACATATTATAGGGTGATATGTTTATATAGTTTCTGTCTCTAACGTAACAAAGGCTTCCGCAGGACCACAGATCTTTAACATCAATCAAAATGCAGTTATCGTTGGATTTTGAACAACCATTTTGGGGTTGTCTTATTTCATTGTCGCTTATTGTTAAGTATAATAAGATGGATTTTGTAAATCCCGTCTGACATAGGAATTCAAATTAATTAATGTAACTCCTCATTAGGATGAACACAATGATGTATTTTTACGTAAGATATATTGCTAAAGTATAATAGTGGACAAAAGCTCTAATAATATATCTTTTAGACACATGGTCTCAATTCAATTGAATTTCACACTAAACTACAAAATGTACCTCCGTGCACTGTGAAAATGTCCTTCAGATAAAATTCAGTCGACCGTGACCCCGCTCGACGCCGCAGGCATTCAGCAGAATTTTCAAGAAAACGTACATCCGGAATACTCTTGTTCCATACGTGCTGGTAAATCATTACACACTGAACATTTGAATAATACAGATCAGTTTCATAACATTTCTTTCCGAAGCGATTGTACAGCGAAATGCGCAATTGAGAGAGGTCGATAGGGGTAAGGCCATTGTTCTGATAATGCAGGGGCATTCGCCAAGTTATGTAGCCGAGTCTGTTCGTGTACATGGGGCAACAATGCCCCGTTTAGCTGGGTGTCTCAGAAGACAGAGAGATTGGGCAACCGTCCCTAAAATGAACAATAATTTCCTGTAGATGCTAACATTTTTTTCTGTAGAGTTACTTTGTGGTAAGATGCAGCACGGAATAATTCTAAGTCACACAAATGACCAAACTTTAAAAAAAAAATAGCCAAGTTGTGTCTATAGCACAGGGCAGGAGCATTTGTTTGACTGGATTCGACTTTATGCACCTATAAACATTTATTTAGTGTTGACCTTGAAATGCAAATGGTGGTCGTAAATAATATAACACAAATATAGCACAAAGGGAGGCATTTCAATCAAAATGTTGCTATATCATCCTTTTAGACATCTATTCATAGTAAAAAGCAGTCTTCTTGTCATGTCTAAAGTTATTTATATTGTCTAATAAGAGCATTTTTGATGTTTAAAATACCTCTCCTTATATGCCATATTTGAGTGATATCATTCACGACTGCCATTTGCCTTTCAATGTAAAAATCAAAAAATACTTTGTTAGCAAATCGACATGTTTTTTTTACCAATATGTGCGATACAAATGAGTTAATTATGTCCCCTAGAAATATGCATTTTTTGCATGTTTTGTTGAAATCTAGAAACAGCTTAACAAATTACATGTCAACAGCTAGACCCATGGTTTACCATGATGCATACTAAAAGTTAAACAAATTACTTCTGTCAAACTGCACCATAGTAGGGATGTATAGGCCTGTCAAATATCACTGTTTTGACTGGATTTGCTTTTTAGATGCCCTTACGTCGCGAATTCAAGATAGAGGTTTACTTCTCTCGTACCACCCTAATCGATTTCAGACGGCGACGGAGATGGCATGTCAAGATGTCGGCACTCATGGTCGTCCAGGGTGTCCAAGAACCGTTAGGAAACGGTTGCGGGAGTTTCATTGAAGGTATCGACGTTCCTATGTTGGCCAGCTACTTACGCATAGGTGACGTTGAATGCAGTGGCTGTCTATCGAAGTCTTGGCGAGCGATATTCTGACGCTTGAGTAACGGAAAACGACAGATTCGGGAAGGATATGTTATAGGCAGCGATATCGCAAGGCGTAAAAAACACCTCTCGTGGTTATCCGTGGTAATCTTACAGTAGTATGATGTCTTGAGACCATATAATCTTCTTCACATTCATTAACCTTACGTTAAAGCAGGACTACACGAGGCCCCATTTTGCTAGTGTTTGTCGTATATTTCAGGATCAAAACAACGTTCATGTTCTTGATTTGCCACCATTCAGTTCACAGATGTCCCCAGTCGAGCATTTGTGGAACGAGCTAGACATGAGGATTAGGCAGTGCGTCAACGCGTAGTAGAATAAAATTCCTCAAATGGCAATAAACAATGTTAAGGAGAGTAAGACTGATGTCAGGGATGGTTACACATGCTATTGATTTGGATCAGGAAACGTCGTAGGTTGCCCGTGTTTCAACGGTATTCATGCAGATACCGTCTATGATAGGACAAACAAGCATCTAAATGTATTCAGTAATGATGAAATAATTGAGAAACACAAACCATGAACACATCATCATAGGATCTTGTAAAATAATATCAATCGAAAATAAACTTGCGTTACGCTTTCCGCCTGTATATATACATTCCACTTAAGTCGGTCAGAGTTTGACAACTTCGTTATCGATGTGTTTCTCACCTTCTACACTGGCTGATATGTTGAGGGAGAAGATGCAGGTAAGACTTCAATTTGGATGGACACCAAAGCAAGTATACATATGTAGAAATTCCATATTATGATTTTTCCCCCAGAAGTGTAAAAAATGATTCCTTATATAATATTATTTGCCTCTATAGCTCAATTGATAAATGTTATAGTTCATATGGAATTTGTCTGGGTTTTCTTTCTGACATATGAACTCTGTTTTCATCGCCAGAAATATATACTTGTTTCTTGATGAAGAAGAATTCAATTTTATCAAGTGGGGTGCAAAGCACAAGTTAAACATATCAATATTTCTGCCCCACGATATGAAATACAATTGTTTTTTATCAGGAGACAAGGTATATTTTATTGATGTCTGTTCAAATCTGCCGCTATGTCTACTTCCTACCCTATTTTTATTCCTTGAATGATATAACTCCATATAGTGGACACAAGTTTCGAGGAAAATTACCATAAAGTTAATAAACACAGCATATGTAACGCCCCAACAATTTAATACAAATATTCCAAGATCAATAAATCATAACCTCTGCCACTGAACAATAATTCCAAATGACGCGCGTACTAATATCATTGGTAGCACAGCTGTCACAATAAAGCGAAACGCATGATATATATAGTTGTTGAAGTTGCTTGCGAAGGACACTGAAAATACATACAAGCACATCTTAATTGCAAACATGAAGATCTCAGTGTTAAGTAACCTTAAATCCTCTCGATGTTTTCGTAACATATGGATTATGAAAAAGTACAAAAATATGTTCCATATGTAATTTTAACCTTAATGTTAATTGTTATAATATGAGAACCAATACCGTAGTTATTCATAATTGAAATAAGAACCAAGAATCAATATATTGCATGATTACGGGGAATCTCTAATGGCTTGTTTTGAAGAATGGTGGACTGACGATCAAAGTCACGCATCAGAAATCAGACGTACAAGTTGATGTCGCTAAGGCAAAGAAAAGGAGTACGCAAAATCACAGCTCTACGATTGATAGAGTCAACGTGAAAGTTAGACACAAATTAAAGTAGACTTTATTTTCAGCTGACACGGAACCGTCTCACATGGAAAGTATATTTTAGCCATCTGACATGCAGATTATATTTTCACAATCTGACATGTAGACTTTATTTATAACATCTGACATGTAGACTTTATTTCATCGTCCGACATTTAGATTTTGTTTTCACCATATGATATATAGACTTCATTTCATCATTTGATATGTAGACTTTTTGCAACATCTGACATCTAATCTAAACTATATTTACAAAACATTTATACTGCATGCAAAATGTCAGCAATTCATACCAGCAAACCCGTGCATAACATTTACACCGGTTGACATCAGTGTCATCGCCCGACGCATGAACTCGATTAATTTGTCGGTGAGTTCATTCACGCGCACGACCGGTATTTTGCGGTCATTGCAAGCAGTTATTATACGACACAGAAAATAATTCTGGAGTGTGAAACCCTACTGACCTATGCAATCTAATATGACAATGGAATGCAAATAAATGTGGAAACCATGGTCTAATTGTTTAATTTATCAATTCTTTTTATAACTTTTGAATAATATGATAATATAATTAAATATAGAAAAAAACAACTTTCAAAGGTAGGTTTTCCAGCAATAATAACTTCCCAAAGGGGTCAGCATAAAGATTTTCTTACCCTTAGAGACAGCTCAACGATACAATTGTTCAATCAAAAGTCGACCATTTTCTCCAAGTGCGCAAAACACTAACTCATCTTTCATCATAAACTATGGTGTCCTTGGTCCTCAAGTATTGATCTTGACCATAACGTTTAAATTCGCACTGATGAAAAAAAATGTTGACTTCCCAGTTACCTTCTAGATCAAAGGGAATTGTCAATGAACTTTTCCAGATATTACATATGCTATCACAAGATGAGCTCTCATTTACTTCGACGTTTCTCCCCTCTGATGATGAAGATGTAAAGCCCGGACAGGTTGGACAAGAACGCGATTTCTAAAAACAATCTTTCACATTGTTCGCCTTCTATTGTCACTCCAAACCACGAGTGTCAACTACTGTTGTTCTGGATAAAGGTGAAGACGGACGTATCGGAAACAGTGTTCAACTTGTTATAGCATGTCAGTTTGAAAATATTTCATCCCACAGTAAAAAAAACATTAGACATATCAACTGTTCCATCGTTCCGTGGACGTGAACATCTTACAGGATAATTTCAGAGGACAACACAGTGTTCTCCGGAGCATTGTTTGGCATTTTCGCGACTATCATACTTGACAGAACTAACATATCTGTATTCCAAAGAGTTCACAATCTTCAGAGAATCTCCTACTGGAAGAAGTGAAACTATTTGAAGTTCATGAGCATAGCCCTACCTAATGGCTACATTCTGGATACAGTAGGACATTCTCCTGGAAGCGGTAACAATGCGATGATAACACAAGTCATCTGAGTTGTCTTTCCTGGCTGAAGAAAGATGGTAATGTCGTAGTTGATCGAGGTTAAGGGATGTTTTGATATATTTTGAATCACGTGGTTTTACAGCAAGATACTGTCAGATCTAAAACCTGGGCAGACATCAACATAACCTTGATGCATCCCTAACTAAATCCACATGGGTAGTGAAGTCATATCACGGACGATTCAAGCAATGGTTTTTAAAAACACAACTTGCCTGCCTTACATGCATGACATACACGTGTATTATTTTTGAAATTGCCACTGCTTTACTCAAAATCCATCACATTTTTATCTTCTGTTCCTAATTTGTTCAAAAACGTAACTTCTTGCTTTGTATATATGGTATCTGGCATGCTATTATCAGCATGTTCATGTTCAGTTTTCTAAAATAAAATGATTTTATGATATGGTAGCATTTCTCTAAAACCATACATTTTTCATTTTGGCACAAGAGCGCTGTTTTTGCGTGTGTACATGTTTGGACTTAAATGTCTATCTATGAACGTAGGACTAAACATGCTACCAGTAGCACATACAAGCTATCGTATTTTCTTCAGGCCATTTCAGAACCCGACATTTTACACATGAATAATGTTTGCCTCCCTTTCTACTATCACAGGCAATCTTGTGTATCTAGCTTTACCAGGAAAATTGTTTCCGATAAATTGCCTGAAATGGAAACTATACTTGCGAGAGTGACGCGATACATACCGAAAGCAAAGCAATATCAAAATCGAAATATGACATTAGTTTCAATGAAATTCGTCCAATATCAAGTATTAAGTATTATTTTCCCTCATGGACGACTTATTAGAGGTCAAACGTTGAATTTATTTTTAACAGAAAGTTAAAATGCTCTTTCATTAAGCGGTTATGGAGATTTAAAAAAGGGGCCATTTCCAATTGTGCTAACTTCCACCCTGGAGCCCGTCCCCTTCTCTTTTTTTATTAGCCCGACTACGATATTTTTGTTGTTTTATGATTTATTACACACTATTCGCACATCCAAATTATATAATTTCGGTTTACATATTTT